>NC_136069.1:1671278240-1671288240 GCF_964261635.1 Lissotriton helveticus | reverse complement strand
GAGCCCTGCCCGGCGTGGGCAGGCAGAAGCCCTACCGAGAAGGCTCGGGGTGGGAAGCAGGGAGTCCTTTCGGTCCCGGCCATCTGGTCGCCCGTAACGCTTTCCTATGGGGCGACCAGATGGCCGAACTTCCCTGGAAGTCCCGATGAGGTGCCATTTGCCTCCCGGATCCCAGCGAGGGCTCCATGAGGTCGGGTTCTTTCACGCCTTGGGTCCCCTCTGTCACCTCGCGTGCAGAGTTTACAAGAAAGGGGGGTATTTTCCCTCCGGATTACTAGGGACAGGGTACGCCCGGACACCCCTCCGAGGCTGGTGGTTCTCGGCCATGGGGACCAGACGGGCTATGCCTGGGCAACACCTCCCTAGGCCACCCGGGGCTTCCTTCCTCCAGGCCAACTGCATGTCAAATTGCCCAGGACGGGCTCCATGGCTCGTGGGCAGTCGTCCCCCGGGCGTCCGGGGCTCCATCCAGGCTGACGGCATGGAAAAGTGCCCAGGACAGGCTCCATGCGTCCCGGGCATTCGTCCCCCGGGCGTCTGGGGCTCCATCCAGGCTGACGGTATGGCAGAGTGCCCGGGTCGGGCTCCATGGTTTTCACGGTGGTCCTCCCCTGGGTGTCTGGGGGCTCCAGGCCGAAGGCAATGAAAAGTGCCCAGGACGGGCTCCATGCGTCCCGGGCATTCGTCCCGGGACGGGGAGGAGGACGGGGACGGGGACAGGGTCGGGAGAGTCCAGGCGGCTTCACTTCCGTGTCCAGCCATCTGATCGCCCAGATTCCCTCGGCCATCTGGTCGCCCGGATCCCCTCGGGCATCTGGTCGCCCGCGATGCTTTCCAATGGGGCGACCAGATGGCCGGGCTTCCCTGGAAGTCCCGATGAGGTGCCATTCGGCTCCCGGATCCCAGCTAGGGCTCCATGAGGTCGGGTTCTTTTACGCCTTGGGTCCCCTCTGTCACCTCGCGTGCACGGATTGCAAGAAAGGGGGGTAATTTCCCTCCGGATTACTAGGGGCAGGGTACGCCCGGACACCTCTCCAGGGCTGGTGGTTCTCTGCCCGGGGGACCAGATGAGATATGCCTGGGCAACACCTCCCCCGGGCGTCTGGGGGCTCCATTCTCCGGGCCAACGGCATGGCTCAATGCCCAGGACGGGCTCCACGTGTCCCGGGCAGACCTCCCCTGGGCGTCCGGGGGCACCCATCTCCAGGAGGCCAGCGGGATGGCAAAGTACCCGGGAAGGGCTCCACGGGTCCCGGGCAGCCTTCCCCCGGGCGTCCGGGGCTCCCACTTTCAGGCCGACGGCATGTCACACTGCCCAGGACGGGCTCCATGAGCCCCGGACAGAACTCCCCCGGGCGTCCGGGGCACCCATCTCCAGGAGGCCAACGGGATGGCAAAGTACCCGGGAAGGGCTCCACGGGTCCCGGGCAGCCTTCCCCCGGGCGTCCGGGGCTCCCACCTCCAGGCCGACGGCATGTCACACTGCCCAGGACGGGCTCCATGGGCCCCGGACAGACCTCCCCCGGGCGTCCGGGGCACCCATCTCCAGGAGGCCAACGGGATGGCAGAGTAACCGGGAAGGGCTCCATGGGTCCCGGGCAGCCCTCCCCCCGGGCGTCCGGGGCTCCCACCTCCAGGACGACGGCATGTCAAAGTGCCCAGGGCGGGCTCCACGGGCCCCGGGCAGCCCTCCCCCCCGGGCGTTCGGGGCACACATCTCCAGGAGGCCAACGGCGTTGCAAAGTACCCGGAAAGGGCTCCACGGGTACCGGGCAGTCCTCCCCCCGGGCGTCCGGGGCACCCATCTCCATGAGGCCAACGGCATTGGCAAAGTACCCGGGAAGGGCTCCACGGGTCCCGACCAGGCTTCCCACGGGCGTCCCGGGCACCCTCCTCCAGGCCGACGGCATGTCAAAGTGTCCAGGACGGGCTCCATGGGTCCCGGGCAGCCCGCTCCCGGGCGTCCGGGGCTCCCACCTCCAGGCCGACGGCATGTCAAAGAGCCCTGGACGGGATCCACGGGTACCGGGCAGTCCTCCCCCGGGCGTCCGGGGCTCCCATCTCCAGGCCAACGGCATGGCTCAATGCCCAGGACGGGCTCCATGGGTCCCGCGCAGGCCTCCCCCCGGGCGTCCGGGGCAGCCACCTCCATGAGGCCAACGGCATTGGCAAAGTACCCGGTAAGGGCTCCACGGGTCCCGGGCAGGCCTCCCCCGGGCGTCCAGGGCACCCACCTCCAGGCCGACGGCATGTAAAAGTGCCCAGGACGGGCTCCATGGGTCCCGGGCAGCCCGCCCCCGGGCATCTGGGGCACCCATCTCCAGGAGGCCAACGGCGTTGCAAAGTACCCGGGAAGGGCTCCACGGGTACCGGGCAGTCCTCCCCCGGGCGTCCGGGGGCTCCCTTCTCCAGGCCAACGGCATGGTTCAATGCCCAGGACGGGACGTCAAGTGGCCAGGACGGGCTCCATGCGTCCCGGGCATTCGTCCCGGGACGGGGACGGGGATGGGGTGGGGAAGAGTCCAGGCGGCTTCACCTCCATGCCCGGCCATCTGATCGCCCAGATTCCCTCGGCCATCTGGTCGCCCGGATCCCCTCGGGCATCTGGTCGCCCGCAACGCTTTCCTACGGGGGGGGGGGGACCAGATGGCCGAACTTCCCTGGAAGTCTTAATGAGGTGCCATTCGCCTCCCGGATCCCAGCGAGGGCTCCAGGAGGTCGGGTACTTTCGCGCCTTGGGTCCCCTCTGTCACCTCTAGTGCACGGATTACAAGAAAGGGGGGTAATTTTCCTCCGGATTACTAGCAGGGCTCCACAAATCGACGACCAGATGGCCGAACTTCCCTGGAAGTCCCGATGAGGTGCCATTCGCCTCCCAGATCCCAGCGAGGGCTCCAGGAGGTCGGGTATTTTCACGCTTTGGGTCCCCTCTGTCACCTCGCGTGCAGAGTTTACAAGAAAGGAGGGTAATTTCCCTCCGGATTACTAGGGACAGGGTACGCCCAGACACCCCTCCAAGGCTGGTGGTTCTCTGCCATGGGGACCAGATAGGCTATGCCTGGGTAACACCTCCCTAGGCCACCCGGGGCTTCCTTCCGCCAGGCCGACGGCATGTCAAATGGCCCAGGACGGGCTCCATGGCTCTTGGGCAGTCGTCCCCCCGGGCGCCCGGGGCTCCATCCACCCCGACGGCATGGAAAAGTGCCCAGGACGGGCTCCATGCGTCCCGGGCATTCGTCCCCCCCCGGGCGTCCGGGGCTCCATGCCGAAGGCATTGTAAAGTGCCCGGGACGGGCTCCATGCGTCCCGGGCCTTCGTCCCCCGGGCGTCCGGGGCTCCATCCAGGCTGACAGCATGGCAGAGTGCCCGGGTCGGGCTCCATGGTTTTCAGGGTGGTCCTCCCCAGGGTGTCGGGGGCGCTCCAGGCCGATGACATGGCAGAGTGCCCGGGACGGGCTCCATGCGTCCCGGGCATTCGTCCCCCGGGCGCCCGGGGCTCCATCCAGGCTGACGGCATGGCAAAGTGCCCAGGACGGTCTCCATGCGTCCTGGGCAGTCGTCCCCCAGGCGTCCGGGGCACCCACCCCGAGGCCGACGGAATGGCAAAGTACCCGGGACGGGCTCCACAGGCCCAGGGAGGCTCTCCCCAGCCTGGCTAGGGTTCGTAAGCTGGGGACAGGCCATGGACTTCTCAGCCAGTCAGGCATCCTGATATGGGCCACCGTATTAGGCCTGAGATCCGCCCGGCAGGCCATCAGAACTGCGTCGGGCAAACTTTACCGCTCGCCCGCCGCGGACGGACTTTTTACGCACCCGCCGCGGACGGTCTTTTTCCGCACCCGCCGCGGACGGTCTTTTTCCGACCGACATCATAATTGACCCCACCTTGTCCGCCTTGTTACGGGCCTATGTTTAGCCTGGGGTATATTACGATGGCGGACGGTCTTTCCCGCACCCGCCGCGGACGGTCTTTCCCACACCCGCCGCGGACGGTCTTTCCCACACCCGCCGCGGACGGTCTTTCCGCCCGACATCATAAAGGTTCCCCTGCGGCCAGGCTATGTTCCGGATGGCCGTGATGGGCTCACTGGGGCTCCCATCTCCAGTCCCACGACATGGCAATGTGCCTGGGACGGGATCCATGCATCCCGGGCAGTCCTCCCCCTGGCGTCCGGGCCTGAGAGCTCCAGTGGTCCTCACTGGGCCGGAGTTCCAGCCGGGGTCCCCGAGCCTTGCCCGGCGTGGGCAGGCAGAAGCCCTACCGAGAAGGCTCGGGGTGGGAAGCAGGGAGTCCTTTCGGTCCCGGCCATCTGGTCGCCCGTAACGCTTTCCTATGGGGCGACCAGATGGCCGAACTTCCCTGGAAGTCCCGATGAGGTGCCATTTGCCTCCCGGATCCCAGCGAGGGCTCCATGAGGTCGGGTTCTTTCACGCCTTGGGTCCCCTCTGTCACCTCGCGTGCAGAGTTTACAAGAAAGGGGGGTATTTTCCCTCCGGATTACTAGGGACAGGGTACGCCCGGACACCCCTCCGAGGCTGGTGGTTCTCGGCCATGGGGACCAGATGGGCTATGCATGGGCAACACCTCCCTAGGCCACCCGGGGCTTCCTTCCTCCAGGCCAACTGCATGTCAAATTGCCCAGGACGGGCTCCATGGCTCGTGGGCAGTCGTCCCCCGGGCGTCCGGGGCTCCATCCAGGCTGACGGCATGGAAAAGTGCCCAGGACAGGCTCCATGCGTCCCGGGCATTCATCCCCCGGGCGTCCGGGGCTCCATCCAGGCTGACGGCATGGCAGAGTGCCCGGGTCGGGATCCATGGTTTCCAGGGATGTCCTCCCCTGGGTGTCTGGGGGCTCCAGGCCGAATGCATGGAAAAGTGCCCAGGACGGGCTCCATGCGTCCCGGGCATTCGTCCCCCGGGCGTCTGGGGCTCCATCCAGGCTGACGGTATGGCAGAGTGCCCGGGTCGGGCTCCATGGTTTTCACGGTGGTCCTCCCCTGGGTGTCTGGGGGCTCCAGGCCGAAGGCAATTAAAAGTGCCCAGAACGGGCTCCATGCGTCCCGGGCATTCGTCCCGGGACGGGGAGGGGGACGGGGACGGGGACTGGGTCGGGAGAGTCCAGGCGGCTTCACTTCCGTGTCCAGCCATCTGATCGCCCAGATTCCCTCGGCCATCTGGTCGCCCGGATCCCCTCGGGCATCTGGTCGCCCGCGATGCTTTTCAATGGGGCGACCAGATGGCCGGGCTTCCCTGGAAGTCCCGATGAGGTGCCATTCGGCTCCCGGATCCCAGCTAGGGCTCCATGAGGTCGGGTTCTTTTACGCCTTGGGTCCCCTCTGTCACCTCGCGTGCACGGATTGCAAGAAAGGGGGGTAATTTCCCTCCGGATTACTAGGGGCAGGGTACGCCCGGACACCTCTCCAGGGCTGGTGGTTCTCTGCCCGGGGGACCAGATGAGATATGCCTGGGCAACACCTCCCCCGGGCGTCTGGGGGCTCCATTCTCCGGGCCAACGGCATGGCTCAATGCCCAGGACGGGCTCCACGTGTCCCGGGCAGACCTCCCCTGGGCGTCCGGGGGCACCCATCTCCAGGAGGCCAGCGGGATGGCAAAGTACCCGGGAAGGGCTCCACGGGTCCCGGGCAGCCTTCCCCCGGGCGTCCGGGGCTCCCACCTTCAGGCCGACGGCATGTCACACTGCCCAGGACGGGCTCCATGGGCCCCGGACAAAACTCCCCCGGGCGTCCGGGGCACCCATCTCCAGGAGGCCAACGGGATGGCAAAGTACCCGGGAAGGGCTCCACGGGTCCCGGGCAGCCTTCCCCCGGGCGTCCGGGGCTCCCACCTCCAGGCAGACGGCATGTCACACTGCCCAGGACGGGCTCCATGGGCCCCGGACAGACCTCCCCCGGGCGTCCGGGGCACCCATCTCCAGGAGGCCAACGGGATGGCAGAGTAACCGGGAAGGGCTCCATGGGTCCCGGGCAGCCCTCCCCCCGGGCATCCGGGGCTCCCACCTCCAGGACGACGGCATGTCAAAGTGCCCAGGGCGGGCTCCACGGGCCCCGGGCAGCCCTCCCCCCCGGGCGTTCGGGGCACACATCTCCAGGAGGCCAACGGCGTTGCAAAGTACCCGGAAAGGGCTCCACGGGTACCGGGCAGTCCTCCCCCCGGGCGTCCGGGGCACCCATCTCCATGAGGCCAACGGCATTGGCAAAGTACCCGGGAAGGGCTCCACGGGTCCCGACCAGGCTTCCCACGGGCGTCCCGGGCACCCTCCTCCAGGCCGACGGCATGTCAAAGTGTCCAGGACGGGCTCCATGGGTACCGGGCAGTCCTCCCCCGGGCATCCGGGGCTCCCATCTCCAGGCCAACGGCATGGCTCAATGCCCAGGACGGGCTCCATGGGTCCCGCGCAGGCCTCCCCCCGGGCGTCCGGGGCAACCACCTCCATGAGGCCAACGGCATTGGCAAAGTACCCGGGAAGGGCTCCACGGGTCCCGGGCAGGCCTCCCCCGGGCGTCCAGGGCACCCACCTCCAGGCCGACGGCATGTAAAAGTGCCCAGGGCGGGCTCCATGGGTCCCGGGCAGCCCGCCCCCGGGCATCTGGGGCACCCATCTCCAGGAGGCCAACGGCGTTGCAAAGTACCCGGGAAGGGCTCCACGGGTACCGGGCAGTCCTCCCCCGGGCGTCCGGGGGCTCCCTTCTCCAGGCCAACGGCATGGTTCAATGCCCAGGACGGGACGTCAAGTGGCCAGGACGGGCTCCATGCGTCCCGGGCATTCGTCCCGGTACGGGGATGGGGTGGGGAAGAGTCCAGGCGGCTTCACCTCCATGCCCGGCCATCTGATCGCCCAGATTCCCTCGGCCATCTGGTCGCCCGGATCCCCTCGGGCATCTGGTCGCCCGCAACGCTTTCCTACGGGGGGGGGGGACCAGATGGCCGAACTTCCCTGGAAGTCTTAATGAGGTGCCATTCGCCTCCCGGATCCCAGCGAGGGCTCCATGAGGTCGGGTTCTTTCACGCCTTGGGTCCCCTCTGTCACCTCGCGTGCACAGATTGCAAGAAAGGGGGGTAATTTGCCTCCGGATTACTATGGGGCAGGGTATGCCCGGACACCCCTCCAGGGTTGGTGGTTCTCTGCCATGGGGACCAGATGGGATATGCCTGGGCAACACCTCCCTAGGCCACCCGGGGCTTCCTTCCTCCAGGCCAACTGCATGTCAAATTGCCCAGGACGGGCTCCATGGCTCTTGGGCAGTCCTCCCCCGGGCGTCCGGGGCTCCCTTCCCTGGGCCAAAGCATTTCAGAGTGCCCAGGACGGGCTCCACGGGTCCCGGGCGTCCAGGGCTCCCTTCCCCGGGCCAACGGCTTGTCAGAGTGCCCAGGACGGGCTCCACGGGCCCCGGGCGTCCGGGGCTCCCTTCCCCGGGCCAGCGGCATGTCAGAGTGCCCAGGACGGGCTCCACGGGCCCCGGTCATCCGGGGCACCCTTCCCCGGGCCAGCGGCATGTCAGAGTGCCCAGGACCAGTTCCACGGGTCCCGGGCAGTCCTCCCCCGGGCGTCCGGGGCTCCCTTCCCCGGGCCAAAGCATTTCAGAGTGCCCAGGACGGGCTCCACGGGTTCCGGGCGTCCAGGTCTCCCTTCCCCGGGCCAACGGCTTGTCAGAGTGCCCAGGACGGGCTCCACGGGCCCCGGGCGTCCGGGGCACCCTTCCCCGGGCCAGCGGCATGTCAGAGTGCCCAGGACGAGTTCCACGGGTCCTGGGCAGTCCTCCCCCCCGGGTGTCCGGGGCTCCCTTCCCCGGGCCAAAGCATTTCAGAGTGCCCAGGACGGGCTCCACGGGTCCCGGACGTCCGGGGCTCCCTTCCCTGGGCCAACGGCATACAGGAGTGCCCAGGACGGGCTCCACAGGTCCCGGTCGTCTGGGGCTCCCTTCCCCGGGCCAACGGCTTGTCAGAGTGCCAAGGACGGGCTCCACGATTCCCGGTCGTCTGGGGCTCCCTTCCCCGGGCCAACAGCTTGTCAGAGTGCCAAGGACGGGCTCCACGGGTCCCGGGCAGTCCTCCCCCGGGCCAACAGCAGGTCAGAGTGCCCAGGACGGGCTACACGGGTCCCGGGCAGCCCACCCCCCGGGCGTTCGGGGCACCTATCTCCAGGAGGCCAACGGCGTTGCAAAGTACCCGGGAAGGGCTCCACGGGTACCGGGCAGTACTCCCCCGGGCGTCCGGGGGCTCCCTTCTCCAGGCCAACGGCATGGTTCAATGCCCAGGACGGGCTCCATGTGTCCCGGACAGACCTCCCCCGGGCGTCCGGAGCACCCATCTCCAGGCCAACGGCATGGCTCAATGCCCAGGACGGGCTCCATGGGTCCGGGGAGGCGTCCCATGCGCCTCCGGGCTTGGGAGCCCCGGCTGGGTCCATGGGCCCGGCCGGGCCCCGGGTCGGGTGCTCCGGCCCTGGTCCCTGTCTCCCAGCCTACCGCACTGCCAAGGGCCTAGGAAGGGGTTCCGTTGTGCCCGGGGAGCCTCCCCTTGCTTGTCTGGGTTCAGGAGCTCTGTCCGGGGCCCCGGGGGGCCCGGGGGAGGGCGGCCTCCCCACCCCGGGCTCTGTCCTTGGTCCTGCTGCGTGGCAGGGTGCCCGGGACGGGGTCCGGAGGGACCGGGGAGGCATCCCATGCACCTCCGGGCTTGGGAGCCCCGGCAGCGTCCAGGGGCCCGGCCGGGCCCCGGGTCGGGTGCTCCGGCCCTGGGCCCTGTCTCCCAGCCTGCCGCACTGCCAAGGGCCCGGGAAGGGGTTCCGATGTGCCCGGGGAGCCTCCCCTTGCTTGGCTGGGTTCAGGAGCAGTGGCTAGGGCCCCTGAGGGCCCGGGGAGGGCGGCCTCCCCACCCCGGGCTCTGTCCTTGGTCTTGCTGCGTGGCAGGGTGCCCGGGACGGGGTCCGGAGGGACCGGGGAGGCGTCCCATGCGCCTCCGGGCTTGGGAGCCCCGGCTGGGTCCAGGGGCCCGGGCGGGCCCCGGGTCGGGTGCTCCGGCCCTGGGCCCTGTCTCCCAGCCTGCCACACTGCCAAGGGCCCGGGAAGGGGTTCCGATGTGCCCGGGGAGCCTCCCCTTGCTTGGCTGGGTTCAGGAGCAGTGGCTAGGGCCCCTGAGGGCCCGGGGAGGGCGGCCTTCCCACCCCGGGCTCTGTCCTTGGTCCTGCTGCGTGGCAGGGTGCCCGGGACGGGGTCCGGAGGGACCGGGGAGGCGTCCCATGCGCCTCCGGGCTTGGGAGCCCCGGCTGGGGCCAGGGGCCCGGGCGGGCCCCGGGTCGGGTGCTCCGGCCCTGGGCCCTGTCTCCCAGCCTGCCGCACTGCCAAGGGCCCGGAAAGGGGTTCCGATGTGCCCGGGGAGCCTCCCCTTGCTTGTCTGTGTTCAGGAGCTCCATCCGGGGCCCCTGAGGGCCCGGGGATGGCGGCCTCCCCACCCCGGGCTCCGTCCTGGGTCCTGGCGCGTGGCAGGGTGCCCGGGACGGGGTCCGGCGTGCCAGGGGAGGCTCGCCCTGCGCCTCCGGGCCTGGGAGCCCCGGCTGGGTCCAGGGGCCCGGCCGGGGCCCCGGGTGGGGCGCTCCGTCCCTGGGCCCTGTCCCCCGGCCTGCCGCACTGCCAAAGTCCCGGGACGGGGTTCCGTGGTGCCCGGGGAGCCTCCCCGTGCTTGGCTGGGTTCAGGAGCCCCACCCGGGGCCCCTGAGGGCCCCGGAGAGGGTGGCCTCCCCACCCCGGGCTCCGTCCTGGGTCCTGCCGCGGGGCAGGGTGCCCGGGACGGGGTCCGGCGGGCCCGGGGAGGCTTCCCCTGTGCCTCCGGGCCTGGGAGCCCGGGCTGGGTCCAGGGGCCCGGTCGGGGCCCCGGGTCGGGCGCTCCAGCCCTGGGCCCGGTCCCCCAGGCTGCCGCTCCACCCAGGGCCCAGGACAGGGGTCCGTCGGTCCCTTGCAGGCCTCCCCTGCTTGTCAAGGTGTA